>NC_056735.1:1104511398-1104513898 GCF_019279795.1 Protopterus annectens | reverse complement strand
ATAGACACCATCAACAAAAAACGTAACCTTTAACATGCTTTCCTCTGCACTTTTCATAGGCCTGTCCAAGGCTTTTGACATGGTAAATCACCATATACTCATACATATTCTCAAATCTCTGTCACTTAACATACTAGCTATAAAATGGTTCCAGTCCTATTTAAATAACAGATTTCAAGCTGTGCTCTGTAACACCATTCTTTCTACCCATCTACCTGTTAACATTGGTGTCCCTCAAGTGTACATACTGGGCCCTCTCCTGTTTTCATCAATGACCTTCACCAAGTAGTTCCCCAAACTACATGTATACAATACGTAGTTGACTCTACACTTATATGCTCAGCCATGTCTGCATCTGAACTTCACTCCCGTACACAACACGTATTTAACTCTGTAGAACAGTGGTTTACACAACGCTGTCTCCTACTAAACCCTAAAAAAACTAAACTTCTCCTTTTTACACCTACTAGTAAATCTCCCCCAGTAGACTTCACTGTAACATCCAGTAATGGTACTCTTATATCCCAAGATCTTACTACCAAACTGCTAAGTATCACCATAGACAACAACCTTAACTTCGACACCAATATCAACAACACTTTGAAAACCATTAATAAAAAAATAGGCTCTATTTACCGGATCAAACCCTTCCTCACTCCTGCAACTAGAATAACTATTGACCACACCCATCTAATCTCTACCCTTCTTTATGCCTCACCCATATTTACTAATCTGTCAAAAAAAACCCTTAAGAACTTAAGAAACTAGAAAACCCCTACAATAATATAGCCAGGTTTGCCACAGGTAACCCTTTCGGAACACACCACTGTATTAATATAAATCATGTAGGGTGGCTTGAATTACAGCAGCAGCTGAAATTTAATCAACTCACCATCGCCCATAAAATACTTTATCAAACTGCCAAGACATGCATCCTATCTAACCTTATTCACCCTTACTATAACCTGAAGTCCCTAAGATCTTCACAAAAACTTCTTGTAAATATCAATAAATCAAACAATAGGGCTGGAGACTCTCTCTTCTCTAATACTGTTGGAAAAACCTGGAACCTGCTTCCCTCCGAACTTACCACCCTTCCCTCTATAACTCTGTTTAAAAATAAACTTAAGCTCTTCCTCAAAACACATTGGATGTGCCCCTGCACTAAACCTGACTGACCAATATGCTCTTGCTACTTGATTCAACCTTACCTTCTCATCTCTGCAATAATTTCATCTTAACAACTACTATTCTACCTCTCCATCATAGTCTTACTTATTACTGTATTCTCAAAAAAGTGACATGTTTTACTACTAGATGTATTACTTAACTGCTACTTCTTTTTACTATCTTTTTATCTACCTCTCTTATCTACATTTATACTGTACATTATTAGCTATTTAATCTTTCTGAACATTTAATTGTAACTTCATTAGTATTTGTACTAAGTCTAGTTGAATATTTTGCATTTTTTATACTTTATTAATGTATGACCACTTAAAGTTTTTTTTGTTTTTTCCTTTACTGTGAAAGTATTTGCATTTTAAATATGTACTTTTGTAGATGTAAATTTAATTTGAATTGTTTGGAGCTTATCTCCAATGGACATATATCCAGCTAAACTAGCCCGGTCAACAAATGTAAAATAAATAAATAAAATGAAATTATGTGTGTGTGTGTATATATATATATATATATGTATATGCATGTGTGTGTGTACATATATATATATATATATATATATATATATATAGATATATATATACCACCTTTATCCAAGAACTTAAACCTTGTACCCCCCTCTGCTGATCAGCTACCATCAGAATACCTTCAAAAAGCAGCTGATGCAGTGGCCTATCCCATATCCATCCTTATAAACAGAACCATTAGTGAAGAATCCATCCCTGATATCTGGAAAATCTCACACATTATCCCCTTACATAAAGGAGGCAACTCTAATGAGTATTCTAATTACAGGCCTATTGCACTCTTATCACCCTTAGCAAAAATTATGGAGAAATGTATTCACTATCAGTTAATGGGTCACTTAACTCAACATAACTTACTAGCTAACTGCCAGCACGGTTTTAGGCCATTTCATAGTACCACCACAGCTCTACTATCCTTTACTGATTTCATCAATAAAAACCGCAACAATAATATTCCATCATCAGCACTCTTTATAGACCTGTCAAAAGCCTTTGATATGGTTAACCACCCCCTGCTCATAAAAACCCTAGAATCTCTTTCTTTAGAACCCAAGGCTATTCACTGGTTCACTTCCTACCTCAGCAATAGGAAACAGGCAGTTCTCTGGGATAACAAACTCTCATCTCTTCTGCCAGTCTCACTTGGTGTCCCCCAAGGCTCTATTCTTGGGCCTCTTCTATTCTCCTTATTCATAAACGACCTACAAGTAGCTATACCTCAAGCTACATGCATACAATACGCAGACGATTCTACACTCATATGTTCTGCTAAAACCATTTCAGAATTACAA
>NC_056735.1:1104126398-1104133898 GCF_019279795.1 Protopterus annectens | reverse complement strand
GAATGATGCCACAGTATGAACAGAAATGATTGATTTCAATAATTGGCGCAGTTTTTGGTGTCATTCAAAGGAAATCCAGTTCCTGTCAGCCTGGGAAGCCATGGTAGAGAAACCTCACTGCTTTGACAGAAATGGTTTGCCCCTAGCACCTCTACACTTCTGGCTGCTGGTAAAGGCTTTTGCATCTATCATAGTGCCTTTCATAGGCAAAGTCTTGAAAACAACATTACTGACATGTCATTAGCCAAGCTGAAGAAAATAAGGGTCATGCTAGGAGCCTAAACCAAAAATTGCACTCCCCGAAGCACTTCTGTCACTAGAAGATGTAGATGTCTGTGCAGTCACAGAAACCTGGTTCAAGTCCTCAGAGCGTGCCCTGGACTTACAAGGCTACAGTGCCTTCCATACCTTTAGACCACCAAATGAACCCATCAAAACCAAATGAGGTGGTATTTCAGTCTAGATTAGAGATAAATTCACCCCCCCACACACACACACACAGTTAGACTGGACAACTCCTTATTGTTTTCCCAGATCCAGGTTATGGTGGGTAAGACCCCCACTTAAGTCATAGCCACTTATAGTTCTCCCTCCTTAGGTCATGATGCCCATTAAGCTTACTTGATTAAACTGGCAACAATCCAAATTTTAATTAACATACTAGTTATGGGGGATTTCAATTATTCCACTATCAACTTGGAAACCTATGCTAACACAAAAGTTCCTTAGCTTTGTTAATTCAGATGTCCTGGAACAAATTGTCCATACCCTGACAAGGGGAACAAACATTCTAGATGTCATCCTCACCAATATATCAAACAGATGCAGAGCCATAACTGTCGGACCCTCATTAGTTAAAACTGACCACAAATCAGTCACCTTCAAGCTGCCACTAATGCCAGAACTCACAAATGGTAAAATCAGACCAGGAAACTTCACCAAGGCAAACCATACCCTTCCTAGATGAAGGCATAAATGCATTCCAAGCTGGAAGTAATAACTATGCTGAAGCTTACAGTAAAGCCCTGTACAGTCACTTGCATAAGTGTATAAACTCGGCTGTACCAGAAAGAATCAAAGCCAGAGGCCCAAGTAAAAACAAGCTACCATGGTGGACATTCACCATCAACAGTCTTTACAATAAATGCAAAAAGTTGCCATCCAGGAAAAGAAAGGCAAGGCCCCAACAATGGGAAAGCACTCTCCTCAGCCTGAACAGGCAAATAAGACAACTTGTAAAATTCTCCAAGGGCTCCTTTGAGAGAAACTTAGCAAGTACAGCCAAGGATAACCATAAGGCCTTTTACAGCTATGTATGTAACTTAAAGGACAGGACCCAAACATGTGCAGAACTAGTGGCCAGTGGTATCACACACACTGACCCCACAGAGATAGCAAACCAGGTAGCGGCATACTTCTTAATGTACAGATTTTTGCAGAATGTCCAGATTTTTGCCGTATATTTTTGGCTTGTTACTCATAAAAATTGTGATTTTTGGCAAATGATTGCCAAATCTTTTGAGGACAAAAGTCAGAAAATAATGATGGACATTTGAGATTCAGACCTCATATCTTTCATAAAATTCATGCTTATGTAAAACCTGTTATTCTATAAATATTTTAAGTTTGTAAGGGCAGTATTAAAAAAATTGTCCCAATCTTTGTGCCTTTATCCCCTCATTATTTGTGTTTCTCCAGATTTCTTGTGCTAAGAGGTTGAGCGGTATGGGTAGCAGATATTTTTGATAAAAATTTCATTGTCTTATCCTCTTCCAATTTGCGACAGACCTTCCTCCAAACTCCCTCCACACTACATATCTGAAGAGCAGATGCTCAAAGCCTTGTCCAAGGTAAAAAATACAGCCTCTCTTGGACCAGATGATGTCCCAGGCTGTCTTCTAAATATGCTAAATCATGAACTAGCATCATCACTTAGTGCCCTTTTCAATCAAAGCCTAACCACAGGCTTTGTTCCTGATGAATGAAGAGGAGGAGGAACAATTATTCCTCTCCACAAAGGTGACCTAACAACAGACTCAGGGAATTAGAACCATAAGCCTGACCACCTCATCTGTAAGGCCATGGAACATATCATTATGGCACTCATAAATAAAGACATAGTTGACCTCCAAACCCTGGATCCTATCCAATTTGGTTTCATGAAGGACAAGTCCTGCCTACTAAATCTGGTAGATTTCTTTTAAAATGTGACAAAAGCCAATGGTGTGGGCAAATTTGTGCACACAGCATTCCTCTTATCTGGCTAAGGCTTTTGACGCAAACCCACATTCAGGCACTAATAAATAACTTCGCAAACTGCATGTAAACCCCTTTATTGTAAGATGGGTTGCCAAGTGGCTCACAAACCAGATGCACACTCATCAACCAGCAGACCTGTTATCAGTGGGGTGGCTGACCAAGTTTGCAGATAACTGCAAACTAGGTGCCATCATTGAATCCCCAAATAATGTCAGTATACTCCAGGAGGGTCTCATGCAGACCATCAACTGGTGTATTTAGTCACGATCTCAAACTGAATGCAAAGAAAGGCATCATCATTCCCTTCAGCACAAACAATGTTCCCTCACACTATCAATACAACAGTACCATAAGTACTCATGAAATGGTAAGGGACTTGAGATTGCACATTGACTGCGACCTTAACTTCGACCACCATGTGTGTCTACTGTAGTAAGGAAAGATGTCTACGTATAACACTTGATTGCTAAAGGCATTGCTTCGAGAACAAAATAAGTTATAACCCCCACCTATACTCGGCACTTATCCAGCCCATAATTGATTATAAACACACCTATACTTGGCAACTGTCTGGCCAGTAATGGAGTATAATGCCCCATTCAGCATGTACTGTAATAAGCACCTGCAGCAATTAGAGTGATCTCAGAGGTTTCTAAGAAATAAGATCAAGGGGCTCCAGCATGTGCCTTACACAGACTGACTAAAGTCCCTGTCACTGTACTCTGTATCATATAGACTTCTGAGGGTAGACTTATGCCTTGCTTACAGAGCAGTCGAAGACCCAACCATAATGAATATGCTGCATATGCATAAGTCAAATGGGCCTAGGGTACCCATTCCAGGGACCTAAATATGACCTGTGAGTTAAATAGGAGAGAGAGATTTATCACCCAGTGACTGTCGTTTCTTTGGAATAAGCTATCAATTCATGTGAAGGAGAGCACCTCTATGACACTGTTCAAGAGGAACCTGGACAAGTGGATGGGGCACCATAAATTCTTACTGGGAATAGTGCCCACAGCCCTCTTGGACATGGGCATTCATCACTAAATGCAATTCTGGTTATTGACTATCATTTTTATGGTATTACATTGGGATGAAGTGGCTAGGCTTAAAATGATCTCCGGGTCGATAGCCTAGTAATCTGCTATGATCCTATGAAAAATACTATTATGTTTACTGAAACAGCCCATAAACATAGGATAACATTTGAAAATAAGGACAGTTATAAATTCTTGTTCTTTAGTTATTTAGAGCAATAAGGAATAAAACCCAACACTTCTCAGAACTTATTCAAAATGGTACCCCCATTCAGATACAGTAGACTTTTGTAATATTTTAGCAAACATCCAGTGCTATTTTTTCCTCCCCACATAGCACTGAACCCCCCCCCCTTATCACAGAGGAACATGTACTTTAAGTGCTTTCAAAGTCCAAAAATACTTCTTCCGTGAGACCTGACAGTTTATCTGATTGCCAGGACTTGTTTAGTAGTGTGTATTAAACAAAGTCACTCCTCAAACTATTTCACCTAAGTTTTCATGCAGGTTTTGTCCTTGAAGTTTGGCATGCTGCAGTTATGATGCCACACTACAATGGAGTCTCTGTGACCATCCTTGGGGATCATCGGCCTAATGAGTCTCATCCACAAAGCCAGAGAATATATTATAACAGAATTTATAACCAATGATATCAAAAATGTCATTACACTTGACTTGAGAAGTTTGTCTTTATCCAGGGAAGATCCTGCATAATATATTAGGTTAACGTCTTTGAGAAGGTAACACAGGCTGCAGACAGTGGGCATGCGGTTCATGTCCTGCATCTTCACTTGGTCAAGGTGTTTTGTACCATACCCCCATGCTGGCATTGTACGTAAGCTTAACACCTTAAAAATAAATCCCTGAGTAGTAAGCTGGAGAGCAAACTAGCTAGTGTACAGAAGTCATGCGGTTCAAGTGGCAGGTGCCTCATCAGAATGGACAAAAGTAATCAATGATGTCCCCTAGAGCTCAGTGTTGGAACCTCTTTTCAGCATTTTCATTTCTGATCTCCAAATTGGAAACAAAGACTTCAGGCTAATTAAGTTTATTAATTAAGCTTGAAGATGAATGCAAACTAGGAGGCAAGTCCCCACAGAGAAACCAACTGCCTTCAAACCATCAAAGGAAAAAAAGTCAAGCAGTAAAAATGGACATTCTAATGAAAGGATAGCTCTGCACAAAGGCAAGCCAATCAAACTGATTCCATACATAATACAGATTACATATTTATTCACTGTTCTTCAGGATAGTCAATTTTGATTGTCTGCCAACTCCAGTGGGTCCATTCCGAGGACCTCTCTAAACCACCAAATTGGTGGTAGTGATGGGTGGCGTTTAGCGACTCCAATGCAGTTGGTCATGGCCCCAGCAGTGTGCAGAAAAATACAATCAAACCTGGCTCTGAAGAGGAACAACAAATAAATATTTATTTATGGACTGTTTGATTCATTTGCCTTTGTGCCAAATTATCCTTTTGTTAGAATCTTTATTTTTAATGTCAAGTCTCCCTATGCTCTAACCGAAGAAATTACACACGTAAATAACTGTTGAAATGAAAATGGGCTCAAATTAAATGTAAAAATTTCAATATTGTTACATTTGGTAGGCAATCCCCTCCCCAAGCATACAGCATAAACTACATTCTACTTCAAAATGAAAATGTTAGGGATGTTCTCTCACTGGTTGACATTTCCCTATCTTCCAGTCATTGTGTGACAGCAGTAGTCAGAAAATTGTACTCAGTAGTGTTATTTTCCAAAGGGAATATCATTCAGATCCATAGAAGTCAATATTTCTGTAGATTCATCATTGATTAGCCTAACTATTCAGTATATTGCTCCCTTTATAGGTTCATAGGTTCATACTAGGCTATCTGCCCTAGGGCATTTATAAGCCTAGCCAGAGTGTGTGTGGCTTTCACCACCCCTTAGGATGAGAATACTATACCCATTAGTTTGCTGTGCCTCTGTCCAGCAGTGACACAGAGATGATTCCCGGGGTAAACCTACGATCTCCCATCCACTCGTCAAGATTTCTCTTGAACAGAGTCAGTGAGGGGCTCTGCCTCACATGGACTGGGATTCTGTTCCATAGTGTAGCGAGTCTCTGGGTGATGAATCTGTCCCTCCAGCACGTCCTATTTATATCCGTGTTGAGGTTTAAGTCTCTTGCTCTCGTGGCTCTGGTGGATTTGGATTTTTTGAGGTGGAGCATGTCCATTAATTCCGGGTTGGACATGGCCTTGTATGTCAGGCACAGATCACCTCTGAGCAGATGGTATGCGACTGAATAGAGCTGGAGTTTCTTCAGTCGGGCAGCGTATGACATATGTTTGAGCCCCTTTATCCTTTTGGTGAGGAACTTTTGGGGTCTCTCCAACTGCTGTAGGTGTCGGGTAATTTTCATTCCGAATGGGGCGTTGTACTCAATCATTGGTCTGATAAGTGAAGAGTACAGGGGTACAATGACCTCTCCTGATCTGGATGTGAATCCCTTCATGATCAGGTGGGCAATGTAGAAGGTCTTCCTAACCACTTTGGCAATGTGAGTGTCAAAAGAGAGGTTACTGTCAACTTGGGTCCCCAGGTCCCTGATAACTTCTTCCGTGTTTAATGGATTACCACCTATGTGGTAATTAGGGGTTACCTTGTTTTTCCCAAAGGGTATGACTATACATTTTTTGGCATTTAGCTTAAGGCCATGGCTCTGGCACCAGTTACCCATTTCTATGAGACCTCTCTGGAGGATGTCTGTGTCTGATGGAGTATCAATTATGGTGCCCAGTTTGCAGTCATCTGCAAATTTTGTCAGCCACAATCCCCCTATGTTTGCCTGCACTTCATAAAAATAAATGCCGAACAAGAGGGGGCCCAGGACTGAGCACTGTGGGACACCGCTCGTGACCGGCTTAGAGTCTGACATGGCACCAGCAACTCTAACCCTGTGGGTTCTGTCCTTGAGCCAGTTTGCAACCCATCTTGTGACATATGGGTTTACATCTAAGCTGGTGAGCTTTTCTATGATGCCCGAGTGGGGTATTGTGTCGAACGCTTTTGCTAGGTCAAGGTAGGCTGTGTGAACTGCCTTACCGTCATCAGTGGCCTTAGTGACTCTTTCGAAAAAGTCGACCAAGTTCAAGAGGCAGGATCTGCCCTTGACAAAGCCAAATTGGGTAGGATCCAGTGTCTGTAGGTCCCCAATGTCTTTATTTATGAGTTCCATTATGATCCTCTCCATAGCTTTGCAGACCAGGCTCGTCAAGCTTATGGGGCGGTAATTTCCAGGGTCCGTAGAAGCACCGCCTTTGTGGAGTGGGACCACAGTTGCCGTACGCCATTCTTTGGGTACGTATCCTGTAGTAAGGTTAAGATTAAACAGCAGCCTTATGTGTGGGTTTAGTTCCTCATTGAGTTCGTGTAGCACACAGCCGGGGACACCGTCCGGTCCCATTGATGCTGTGTTTTTTGCTTTAGAGAGTGCAGCTCTCACCTGGGCATCTGAGATGTTTGGGAGGCTAGACTCTGGTGGGATAGATATTTCTCTTTTGGGGGGGGGGGAGGGGAGAAATTTGCACTGAACCTGTCTGCCAGTATGTTGGCAATGTCTGTGGGTTCAGTGATTTTTGTATCATTTTGGACTAATTCTGAGCATATCTGGGAGTTTCCACCCAGGTTTCTAACATAGCTAAAGAAGGCCTTATGATTGTCTTTTGTGTCTTTAGCGATTTTTCTCTCAAAGTTGGCCTTGGATGATTTTATGAGTGATCGTAGTTTTTTGCTAGTATTGATCGGAGATGCCTTCCCTTTTAGGGATTTTGCTTTGTCATGTAGTAGCTTTCTCCTCTTGTTGTAGAGTTTGTTTATGGCTGGGGTCCACCAGACCGGGCACCTGCCTTTGGTGGAAAGGGTCTTGATTTTATTAGGGATTGCTTGATCCATACATTCCTGGAGGTGCTCGTAGAAGGCATTTGTAAGGGTTTCAGCAGCGTGGGTTGTGGTTTCCACTGGCTCTGGGGCATTGAAGGATACCACTCCAGTCAAGAAGTGTGAAGTTTGCTTTTGAGAAGTTCTTCACTGTGGTCTTTTTTGCTGAGGTTGGGGGCGGGATGTGGATCTCCAGTGAGATTAATTTATGGTCTGATCTCACCAATGAGGGATATACTTCCGGTGTGGAGCATTTTGTCCCCATGTTTGTGATG